>NC_135784.1:61866166-61886166 GCF_051106095.1 Pogona vitticeps
CCATCTACTATTAATATCTTGTTTGACGGGGCATGGGTGATAGGATACATATTTATTATGTATCCCCTGGAACTAGGAACACCTGCCCAACAGTAATGTGCATAATTTACCTGTTTAGGCCATAAGGGGCCTTGTAGGTTTAGGCAAAAGCCAGCATGAGAAGAGAGTGGAAGCAGAGCAGGCTAGCATCAGGCAGGCCAACAATTTTAACCTTGTTAATAACTTCTTGAATACTAGTAGCACAAGGCAGATGCATGTTATTGCTCAGAAGTGTGTCCTTTTGCCAATTCATAGATTTCATCATCCACTTGCTTTGTTTCTCCTCCAGTTTACTACACAGAGCCCTTTATCATCCAAGTTCAACTGCTTCCCATCACCCTCAAACTTCATTAAAATGCAAGAAGATTGTATTAGATAATAAGATGGCTCTTTATGTTACAGAAAATACATATTTCATGCCCGTGGGGCTCCCTTTTTTTTGCCTGCAACAACATGATTTCTGAGGTGTTATTAAGTCCAGGCAATCAACTTGCAAATGAAACCTGTGTGTACCACATTCCAATGGTTTTCAACCTTGGGTAACCCAGGTGTTCTTGGACTGCAACTCCCAGAAAGCCTGGCCAGCACAGTAGGTGGCAAAGGATTCTGGGAGTTGTAGTCCAAAAAACACATGGGTTACCCAAGGTTAGGAACCAGTGCTTTACATTGACAAATCACACACGAAAGCCCTCTGGAATGTGAAATATGGAGCTGAATGAAACACATGCTTTGACAGAGAGATATCTTACAACAATTCAGGAAACTCCATTTCATAGTGTCTAGTCCCATCCCTTAATGCAGAAGCCTTCCCAGAAGCCTTCAGCACCACCTCTGCTAGCCAGGATTTCTGGGAGTTGAAGTCCAAGAACATCTGGAGGCCCAAGGTTGGGGACCACTTCCTTAATGTATATGTCCTTATTGTACATATTCTCTGACATGGGGATTTTTTTGGGGGGGGGGAAATTGCTTAGATGTATGCACAGATTTGCAGATCAGAGTTTTCTATGGCCTTCATCCTTCAAGCTAAACTATCTCAGGGTTGTTATAAAAGTAAAACGAGATTGCATCATGAATGCCAAGGGAAGCTTCTTGGAGGAGGACAGGCTGTCATATGTATGTGTGTACACCAGCAGTGCACATCCATGTGATTCTCAGTTTCCATATGCATTGCAAATTCATTAGTCCCGCTGCTTTCTCTTTATTGCCATTTATTACATTCTTTCCTTTCCCTTTTCTCATTTTCTTTCTGTTCTTTTCTCCTGTCATATGTATATGCATGCTCATGCTCTCTCTCTGTCTCTCTCTGTCTCTCTCTCTCTCTCTCACACACACACACACACACACACACACACACACAAGTTCTTTCTTATGAGAAATGTCAGCATCCATCTGCCAGGTTGAAAAATCACTGGGGACTTGTAAACAATTCTCCCCTGACATTTGGAATTTCCTTGCCTGCCCCCTTAGACCCTTGAGAGCACTCTTGGCTGCTAAAGCTCAATGGCTTTCTCTTTTAAATGATTGTTTTAAATGGCATAACATGCCTGAACTCCCAAAAGCTGCACAGTTAAAAAAAAACACACACACACACACACAGCAAGGCTGTGTCAGGTTTTTCCTTTCCCAATTTAGGACATACAGAATATTGGCCTTGTTAAGACCCTGCAGAAATTCACCTACTCAATGAATAATCAAATAATTACCACCTAGTGCAATGTCGTGATTAAGAGGCTTGTTCAGGAAGCTGCCCTACAAAAATAAATCCACACAGCAGCAATCTGCAGTAAGAACAATGCATAAAACGTGATCTAGTGGGAGTTCCACACAGAAGTCTTAAATCAGGTAGGAGTGTAGGAATGGCAGCATTCCTAGGCAGTTCCTTATGCTGGGCCTATTCAAGCTGCCATTGAGCACTGTGCAGTGGCCATGGCTACCTAGAGTTTGTGATGAGCAAGTGGGGTGTAATTGACACCAAGACCACACCTAGGCCAAGCTTTCTGCTTACTGAAGAATTGAACCTCCCACTGAATGCTGAGAGCTGAGGTTCACTAGGATGAAGGGGTCACCAAAGGGAGGGCTGTCTTCCCCCTATCCTCCCCATATACTCACGTGGTCATATGGAAGGCCTGTTGAGTACTGTCCCCTTAACAGGTGAGTCCAAAAGGCTTCAATGGGACGAACAGAAGCTAGGCCTTCTACGGGTCATTTTCATAAGTCCCCAAAGCCAAGAAAGACCTAGGGGGAGAAAGAGAAGAGAATATTTTCAATGTGATACAGGAGCTTAGAGGTACAATAGAGATGTGGCTCACTCCCTCAAAGCCCAGAACTACCCCAGGCCTTCGGGAAGGCTTTCACAGCCAGGATTTAATGGTTCTTGTGGGTTTTTCGGGCTCTTTGGCCGGGTTCTGAAGGTTGTTCTTCCTGATATTTCACCAGTCTCTGTGGCCGGCATCTTCAGAGGACAGCAGTCTGTGGCATAGAGTGCTGTCCTCTGAAGATCCTGGCCACAGAGATGGTGAAACGTCAAGAAGAACAACCTTCAGAACACAGCCAAAGAGCCCGAAAAACCCACAACAACCATTACCCCAGGCCTACTCAGTCAAGTTTTATGTTTCTGAAAATGAGACATTTTCTCTGTGATCCAAGAGATTTTAATAACTGATTGTTAATGAAGACATCGCTGCAGTGTTTCCCATATTCTAGAAGGTTTTCAGTGAGACCACAAGGACACAGAACATGAGGAAACTCCTCAATGAAAATGGATGGGGCGCCTATTTGTTGCAGGTAATACTAGGGCAGCTGTTACCGGAGCTGTGGATATTGCCTAAAGACACTGGCAACACACACCCAGACTCCTGTGATCTTTGAGCTCCCACAGTTTTTGAACTGACCCTTTTTGTTGGTTGTTAGTCAAGTCATAGCTGATGCTGAACACTGGGTGAGTCCCTGCACCATCCCAGAGCAGGACCAGTTACAAATCCACCAATGCACCCAAATGTCAAAAGACAGCAGCTGTCAAAAATAAATTTTAGGGATCCATTTTTCTCCCTATCCCCAAGCAATGCAACACACCAGCAAAGTGGCAGAACAGTCCTTTGATGAAGATCAGCATACATTGGGAACAATGCAAGGGTAACTAAAGAACTCTGAAAATGATGCCCCTTCCTGTAGTGGACTGAGTACTGAGAACTGCATTTGTGTTCCTTTATGATTTAGATCTCGTTGGCCTCTGAGCCCAGCTTGTAGTTTCCAGACAGAAAGTCTGCACACCTCAGGGTCTACCTTGGAAACACAACAACCTTGCTGAAGGTAAACAGATCTGGACCTTGAGGGAAGACTCCCTGAGAATTTTCTCTGCATGCTGTCTTATTGTGATGTTAGTCACATTTATGTTATTGATGTCAGTTCTCCCATTCCTCCAATTAGCTTAAGGCAACCTACAGTGTTATCTTACTCCCCACTTTCTCCTCACAAGAGTTCCTGTGTGAGAGGTCAGTATGAGATAGAACGACTGCCCAGGTCTAGCTAGTAAATATCATGGCTCAGTGAGGACTTGAACTTGAGTTTCCCAGGTTGGAATCCAACAGTTTAACTACTGTCCCATACCGAGATTCGCGGTAGAAGAAAAATGGTATATAAATGAAATTAAGAAAAGCTAAGCTCTTTTTCGAAAGGGCTGTTGCCTGCACTATTCATCAGTCCAAATTCTAACTTAATTGGGGGGGGGGGGGAAGAGAAACACTAGCTGCTCATTGTGCCTCCTGGTGCACATCTAATTCTCTACTCTGAGAGAGAAAAGCATTCTCCGTGGCTACCACATGCTCAGGGGCCTGCAAGTTGGCAGGTATGAAGGATTCTATCATTTATACATGCTGGGATAGTGTAGTGGAGCCAGGGTCTGCAGGATTGAAGCCCCAGGACTTTCTGATTACTGTAGTAGGGACTGTGACACGAATCACCACTCCCTCTCACTTCTCTGTTCCTTTAGAGATTAGCGGCAATAATCTCAGAAACTGGGAGAGAACTAGATTTCCCCAGTATTGTAAACTATTATGCTGTAAGGCAATTTATTTGAAGGTGGAATGGTCCTGAAGTCAACAATTAAAATTCCATACCTTAAAAAAAAAACTGTTCCTTAAATGTTGAAATGCAGAAATCCAGCAGCCTGCATGGTTTGAGTTTCTTTATGGGATTGCTACAGGGATAATCACCTACAGCTCCAGATGTACCATTAAAATTTACCTGTGTACCCCATATGGGAGCATGCACTGTGTGTGTGTGTCACGCTGCTCCTCTATGCCTTTTCCACTTTTGTAGGGAAACAAAACCTCCTAATGGCTTACAATTAGAGATGGAGGTATTTGTATATGAATATCCCAGCACAGGTGATGATAACGAGGGTCCAGTCCGATGGGGCTGGACGGTCCACTCACCAATCCACTGCCGCCGCTGTGATTCTTCCAATGGCTCTGCAGATCATGATCTGCGAGCCACTCTTAACCTTGCAACGAGGCTTGTCCTCCCGCCTCCTGACAGGAGTGGCTAGCTGATCGTGATCTGTGGAGCCATTGGAAGCATTGTGGCATCCGCAGCAGCGGCGGATTGGTGAGTGGACCATCCAGCCCCATGGGACTGGACCCACGTTATCACCACCTGTGTGGGGATATTCGTATATGAATACCCCCATCTCTACTTACAATATAAAAGCTGATGCCCTAAGAATGTTTTGTTTTCTTCTGAAATTGTTGTGCCTAAAAATTGAAACTATCTATTAAAAAATCATAAAATTATAGAAAAGTGACGTTGGAAGGGGCCTACAAGGCCATCAATCCTCTGCTCAGTGCAGGAATACAATCAGAGCATATCTGCTATGGTGCCCAAGCCTCCCTTCCCCAGACCACTCACCTACCCGCCTTTGCACTGAGGCAAGTCCCAAGACCTCAGCAGTGCGTACGTAGCGTAAGCCCGTTGAACAAGTCTGACCTTAAAAGAACACTTTACTTTTACCCAGTACTTTGCAAGTACAGACACATGGGCTTTGTGATTTCTTAGAACTCACAACAGCTCAGTTAGGTAGGACTCTTAAAGGTAGCTAGTTTGTGGCTCTCTCCTGGATTTAGCCAACCCTGCTGTTCAAGAGAGCAGTCCATTGTAAGAATTTTTACTGCTTCAACACCATCACATCTGCCAAGTGATTATATTAGTTTTTCTTGAATGCCTCCAATGTTGGAACACTCACCAGCTCCCAAGGTAACTGGTTCCACTGTGGTACTTTTCTAACAGTTAGGAAGTTTTTCCTGATATTTGACTAAAATCTGGCTTCCTTTCACTTGAGCCCATTGTTGCGTGTGCTGCACTCTGGGAAGATCGAGAACAGATCTTGTCCCTCCTCTGTATGACAGCCTTTCAAATATTTGAAAAGTGCTGTCATATCACCCCTTAGTCTTCTTTTCTTGAGGCTAAACACACCCAGTTCTTTCAACCTTTCCTCATAAGGCTTGGTTTCCAGCACCCTGATCATCGTTGTCACTCTCATCGTCATTGAATGCAAAACAATGCAACCAGGCTAACAGAAATATGAACAAATATGTGTGTGTCCCCATTCATATGCATTTCATCAGTTTTGTATTTGTTTAAAACATCATGGGGGAGTATAACTATGCAGCAACATCAAACCAAGTAACAGCAATACTCTGACACTAAAGATCCTACCTTACAAATATCAAGAAAAAAGGGATGTAGGATGAGAGAGAGCAGGAGAGCTCCTTGGTTTTGAAGAACAAATAGGTCAGATGCATGCCATCAGTGGAGAAGATCCATGCTGACCCATCACAAGAGAGTTCTAACTTTAAGGGTGGTGTTGCAGATTGTCGTTGGGTGATCTTATAAACACTTGTAACAACAAGCAAGCACAGTTGATCTCTAGTGAGGAAAGAAGTGATTCATCACAACCCCCAGGCACATACAACTGGTTGGCAACACTGCTCTCCAACCACATGCCTGAACCACATGCCTAAACCACATTTGCCTCCTCTGGCTGATAAAAATGGGAACAAGACCTGGGTTGCAGTCTGGTGGTCTGGCTAAGAAACTCTACTTCCCTTTCCCCCTTCTGCTTCTCTATTTAGTCATCCTTTTTACCCTTACCAGCCTATTCTCCTGTGGCCCTCACTGCTGAATCACTTCTGTTCAGGAGAGCAAGCATCTGTAGAAAACTTGTTGCTCTGCTTTGCCAGGGTTATATTTCCTATTAATGAGAGCGTATGTGGAAAGACAGTATAACACAGAAGATGGGAGGTTGTTTTCCATTCTCCTTCTCTCCCCACCCCCATCCCACTTCATCAGAGACAGAGAAAAACCCAAGCGCATGTCTGCTTTTAAATTCAAATCCACAATATGGGCCAGTGCCTCAGAGCTGGAACGAGACAGCAAATCTGGGCAAGGAAACAAGGAATATTTCACTCCAGCTCATTCCAAAACCATCTTGATTTATTCAGCCTTCTGTATGGAGGAAAAGACGGAGGAAATGCCGCCCCTCCTTTTTTTCCAAGGGATTTGGCAGCTTTAGCAATAAAACCTTTTCTGCATGCCCAACACAATGGGCAGATTACAATGGAAAGCGAGAGAAGGAATGCAACGCTCCAAGATGCCCGAAAGGCTCAAGGGGGAACTAATGAAGTCATGCCAGGTTCCTGCTTCAGGATGGCTGGTTCCACCCTGATCTGAATCACATTGCTATCCTTCTGCCTTAAGAATCACCCTTTCTGATCAACAGAGGTCCAGCAACACTAAATATGGGTGACGGAGGTAAGCCAGATTCCCCTTGCAGTCCCTTCTACAGAGTACCCAATTTACAACCAAATATTGCACGCGCATAACAATGGCAGTACAGAAGAATGTAATTTGGCTTCAGTCCCAGTTGGGAATGGCTTACACTTGGCACCTCTGACAAATGCCATTCAGAAAGCATTAACAGCCACTCTCCTTTCACATAGGCTGTCCAGTTCACTAGTTTTCACTTGGAGTTCCTTGGCCCACAAGGGCTGCACCTGTTATTGACTTGCCACATATTGGCCAAAATCCTATTGCTTAGTGTAGTAAATCTCACTAGCAGAGGCCCGTTGAATCAGTGGGGATGTGGTGAGTCAACCCCTCCATAAGTTCCACTGATTCCGATGGGCCTATTTTAATTCAAATCTGTTTTAGCAGAGGCAGAGTAGGCCCATTGGAATCAATGGAATTTATGGAGGATTTGACTCACTAAATCCCCTTTGATTCAATGGGGCTACTCTAGTGTGATTTACTATTCTAAGTAACAGGATATTGGCCAGGGACTCCAGGTGAATCAATAGGTTGGTAAATGTTTCAGAAGCAATATCAGAACAAACAAGGAGCCTCCAAATCATCCCCCCATTCCAAGGCAAACCCAAGACATTTTGCTGTCAGAGGCAGACAATAAGTGAATACTGCCACCGCCACCCTCACTCCAAGTTGTAGTACAGGATGCTGTCCCAGTTCATCTATTCTGCCAGTTTTGAAAGAGAACTTAAAATATGAAAAGAAACACAGCTGGGGGTGGTGGTTAAATGGCAAAGATTCATAGATACGTCAACAATTTCCCAAATAAACATGTATCACAGTAATCACAGGAGATTTGTGATATCCTGCTAGACTACTCAAAGTTAGTTAGGCTATCCCATGAAAGAAGGATTTTATCTAACCAACAGAGAAATGCATTGTCTATTTTCAGTTAATTGTTAATAGGTATGTGCTATCAAGTCAATTCTGAGTTTTGGCAGCCCGTTACAGGGTTTTCCAGGTATAGAGTACCAGAAGTGTGGTCTACCATTCTCTTCTCCTGGGGGGGGGGGCATTCTGGGACTATGCAGCTTGCTCAAGGCCATACTGGCAGGCTCTTTTCCCAGGAGGCACCATGGGGGATTGAACGTCTGCCAGATATCTGACTTGTTCAGCTATCCAGCCAACTCTATAATCAGTTATGCAGAAACAATTTTAAGAATGCAAGCTTTAAAACCTACTTATCTAGGAATAGGTCACCCTGAACTTAACAGAACATATTTTGTTGTGTAGACATGCTCTGAGACATATTTTTAGTGTAGTACTAGGACTTACCCAAAGATCAGGCTAATGCCACCCATTTGTTCAAGAGTCATTTTCTCTGTTTCAGAAACAAGCTGCTGTAGATGAGTGGTGGAACACTTGCATTATATGCGGAAGATCTCAGGTTCAGCCTCTTTCATTTCTAAATACAGCTGGAAAAAGTCCAACCTAAAGAGCAAATTGTGTATTTGATTTGCTCCTTCAGTGACATCTATGATAGCAGGCTCTTCCTAAGCTATGGGAGTCTGTTTTGTTTTATTATATTTATATCACAGCTTTTTCCCAGCAGAAGGACTCAAGGCATTTGGATCTGATCCCAAAACATCAAGATGAAGTGAAAGGAAGGGAAGTTGGAAGCAAGTACAACGTGTGACATTTCTGTTCACACGGCACACCTGCTAAGGGATCAGCCTTACCTTCCCTTCTCCTGGCTTTGCAGAGCTTCAGCCAACATGCGGTAGAATTAACTCTGGTCTTAAACCAGCAGGGTTTTTAAAAATAACCCACCAATTAATTTTAGCATTAAATCCCAAATGGTCTAAAGTGTAGACAACTCACTCTAATCCTAAACTAGCCAGCATGTTTAATAGCCAAAGCAGTTGGTCTTCTTGGATCCAACAGTGGATCAAACCGTTACACTGACAGCTGGTGCAGACTTTCAGTCTATTCAAAGGCAAGATGCTATTAATCTTTTTTTTTTTTTTGCAGCCTTTGAAAGGAAAGGCAAAGTACTGTGTCTGAAACCATGCCCCAGTGTTTAAGTGTTGGGTTAATGAGCCTTTATAATAATCAGAGTAGAGTGAATGGCAGATCGTAATTTGCATACCTGCAACTGATTTCAGTGTTTGTTTTCTTAATGTATTTTTCTCTATATCCGATTCCAAATAATCATTATTATTACATTATTCGATTGGATTCAGTACTAACAATCTAATAACCTGTGGTAGGTAGCGTTGCTGCACTGAAATGATGCCATCATTAAAGTTGATTTACAAATAGAAAGTGGCCCGTTTTGGATATTCCCAGAATGGGTACCTTTCTGATGTTTCCTGACTGAGCTTTGAAAAGTGAAAAGAAAAGATTCATACCAATGTGTTGGGAGTTACTGAGGTTGCAGCTGTCTGGTGAGAGAAGACAGGCATTTTCCCAGAAAACTGGGATGGAAGGGCATGTGTGGTATGGAAGGAGATCAGACGAAAGATTGAGAAAATTGACACATTATGAAAGGCAAAGTGCTAGATATCAAGATGGAGAAGGCAGAATGAACATCTCTGGAGGTATGACTGCCATCTGCTGGTCCATAAAAGGAAAAGATTTCTGTCACTTTTTAAGGCTACAAGTTCATGTCTCTCTTGCACATCCCATTTATTCCTTTCGACATTCAGATACACTTACTGTCAAGCATAAACACACATAACTTTACAGATAAATGCATACCCTGATGTAAAGATGTGCTTATATGAGGGGGTGTTGATAAGTATTGAGCCTTTCCCAGAAAAAATTGAGCTAGGAAGCTGTAACTGCCACACTATTCAACATATTCCCCCAGGAAGTCAGTGCACTTGCAACATCTGTCCTGCAGCTTCTTAAGTCCCTGAAAATAAAATTATTCCAACTGCTGGTATAACCACTCCTTTGCAGCATTAGTTGCCTCCAGAACAGTCCCAAAACATTGTCCCTTTAATTGTTTTTTGAGTTTGAGGAATAGATAATAATCAGAAGGAGCCAGGTTGGGAGAATAGGGTGGATTGGGGCATCACTTGAAAGCCTAAGGAGGTCAGTTTTCCATTGTTTCACTTGCAGTGTGTGATGAGGCGTTGTCGTGCTACAGGATGACACCTTTGGAGAGCTTTCCTCAACATTTTTCCTTGATGATTTGCCTCAACTTCGTCAATAAAGCACAGTATTATTTTGCATAGATGTCTGAGTCTTTTGATTCTGAACCAGAATCAAAGAACATGAGAGACACTGCAGACTAAAACACCCAGAAAAATCTGCAATAGCTGAACATGCCCTGAAACAAACTGGACATGAAATTCTATTCCAAAATACTGAAATACTGGACAATACCAGCAATCATTACGTCAGACTGCACAGGGAAGTCATTGCAATCCACAAGCACCAGCAAAACTTCAACAGAAAAGAGGAAAGTGTGAAACTCAACAAAACTTGGCTCCCAGCTCTCAAAAATATAGCGTGCAAAAGGTCAACGAACTCTACCCAGCCACAAGGACAGGGGATCACTACACACAGCTAATGACACCCATCAACCACAGGAACAGATAATCTCTTCTCCTTAGCACAACAATACACCCACAACAATACACACTAATCACCCATCTACAGGAAAAGACAAAGGCCTATCTCACAGCCATAAATAACTGTACTCCCGAAGCCAACCACACCAGAGCACAGAGTGCTGTCCTCTGAAGATGCCGGCCACAGAGACTGGTGAAACGTTAGGAAGAACAACCTTCAGAACATGGCCAAAGAGCCCGAAAAACCCACAACAACCATTAGATCCCGGCAATGAAAGCCTTCATGAATATATTGTCTGAACCCTGTTGGAGGTAGTCCACCAGCAGAATTCCCTTCTTATCCCAAAAAACTGTTGTTGTTTGCTTCTGCACTGACCTTTGCACTCAGAACTTTTTTGGCCTGGGGGAACCACTGTGCCTCCATTCCTTAGATTGTTCCTTTGTCTCAGGATCATAACAGTAGATCCATGTCTCATCACCAGTTACCAGTTTGCCCATGTCATGGATGGCTTTCACATTTGCAGGCACAGAGACAGAAACAGGCCTTCCACTGGGTTTCTCACTTTCAACACCGAAATGGCCAGTTTTAAAATTGACAACTCAATGTTTAATTGTTGCATATGAAGAGCCACTGTCACCCATAGTTTGTGACATTTCATCATGGATCTGCTTTGCACCTTTCCCTTGGAGAAACAGGAACTTGATTATGGTCATATGCTCTTCCACATTGAACTTTTCTAGAGGTGCTGCCATGTTCACTTTGGACCTGAACATGGAAGATAAGTTAAGATCATGGGTAGTTGATTTTTGCACCATTGAATACAGACAAATTGGCCAATACACCTTGCAATTTATAGCTTCCTGGCTCAATTTTTTATGGGAAAGGCTCAATAGTTATCAGCACCCCCTCATATATGGAAGGTGGAAGCCAAAACATCCTGCTATAATATTTAATTCCCCCCACCCATCCAATTTTGTCAATCACTCTCTGTAACCCAAGGCAGATGAGAATATATTAAACATCCCTCTATTTTATTTATCCACACCTTGTGCCTATGCAAATGTACACCTGCATACAGATATAAGTAGAAACAAATGGTGGCCTTGGACATCAAGTGGCTGGCGTACTCCCGCACTTGCAGACAATGAGGGTGAAAGATCTTCTAGACTGACTGACTCTCTAGGAGACAACAAACAGAATGCTTTATGCTTTGTTGCTTCTAAACCTATTTTTCGTGATGCTTTTATCTAACATTTTTAATATAATGTTATTAACTTCAATATTGAATTATGTATTGTTTTTAACTTTTAATATTGTGTTTTTTAATGATATAAGCTGCCTTGGGTCCTTTTTTTTAGGAGAAAGGCAGAGTAAAAATAATGTAAACATTATATGTAATGCAGTCAGTGAGTGCAGCGGGCATGGGTGGGTGTGAGTTCAGAAGGTACTCGTGCTGATCGCCATGCCTCTGTCTGCTGTGGCATGAGTAGAGGAGGGTGGGTCTTCAAGCTTACATGCATTCCAGAGATACTAGTCAATACTGTTGGGATGGGATATATGTTAAAATCTCCCAGCAAATGCCTGATGTAAAGCAAATGTGTGCTGCTTATATATCGCCCCACAGCACTTAAAGCACTCTCTGAGCATTTACAATTCAATTAGGCAGGCTACACATTGCCCCCTTGATGGACTAGGTAGTCTATTTACCAACCTCGGAAGGCTGAGTGAACTTCTGGCCAGGTACCTGGGATTGAACTCAGGTTGTGAGCAGAGTTTTGGCTGCACTACTGCACTTTACCCCTTCATGGATTGCTGCCTTGCCATGGCAAAGGGGCTTGAGTAATTGTGGTGCTGGAGGAGACTCGAGAGTCCCCTGGAATGCAAGGAGACCAAACCTATCCATTCTGAAGGAAATCAACCCTGAGTGCTCACTGGAAGGACAGATCCTGAAGCTTCAATACTTTGGCCATCTCATGAAAAGAGAAGACTCCCTGAAAAAGACCCTGATGTTGGGAAAGTGTGAAGGCAAGAGGAGAAGGGGATGACAGAGGACGAGATAGATGGACAGTGTCACCGAAGCTACCAACATGAATCTGACCCAACTCCGGGAGGCAGTGGAAGACAGAAGGGCCTGGCGTGCTCTGGTCCATGGGGTCACAAAGAGTCGGACAAAACTTAAGGACTAATCAACAACAACTGCAGTTTAACCACTGAGTCACAAGGCTCCAACTCTGTATATGTATGTGTGATATCTATGCATATACAGGTGTCTGATTCTCCACTATTTGCCCATCCAACAACCCTTTTTAACTTTAAGGAGATGCATTCCTAAAACAGCACCCTAAGGAAATGTACCAATCTCTGAGTCAGGGTTTTGAAAGCCAGTACTTTCAAGTACAACCCAGAAATTAACAGGCATCTCCTGGGTAGAACAGGTACAGTATGATCCCAGCAGTGTTCTGAGGAGCTGTCAGTTCTCGGGGAGGGGGGAGTGGAGGCTACAGATATTTATTTATTTATTTGGTTTTTATACCGCCTATCTAGATAAATCTACTCTGATTCTCCAGCATCTTTCTAGAGACTTTAGTACTCTGCCCTGCATGTGGTTAGAGTATTATGGTGTATGCGCTCTTTAAGTGGCTAGGAGATGTTATTGCAAAGAAAACACAGGGCTGAGCATTATAACTATCTGGCGTTCTTAGGTTTAGCCGTAATGAAGCATTTGATTCACAATTACGATAGGAGGAAAGAAAGGTGTCAGGATGGAGCTGAGTATGAACTAAAACAGCCTGTCCATGGTTCAGCCTTGACTGAGAGGTGCAAAGGGCAAGCTAGTATCCTGACATGGCATGCAGAGTTGGCACCGGTGCTGCTGATAACATCTGGGGATATATGCTGAAGTTCCAAATTATGTGGCTTGGCACATGCATTTATCTGCTTTAAAACACTTGGCTGTGTGATGAATAAAGCACCACTTTCACCCAGAAATTCTCCTCTAGCTCAAATGTAAAACAAGCTTCTGCTTTATGTTATTAGTGATAATAATAATAATAATAATAATAATGATAATAATAATAATAATAATAATAATAATAATAGTAATAATAATAATAATAATAATAATAATAATAATAATAATAATAATAATAATAATAATAATAATAATAATAATAATAATAATAATAATAATAATAATAATAATAATAATAATAATAACAATAATAATAATAATAATAATATATTGGGATAACATTTATGTAGTATTCCCCTTTCAGATGTTCAGAACATTTCAAGCATGTGGGCTGAACACACTCCTTGTAATAAGGCTAAGCTTTATTAGGATGGAGAGGATGAGGTTGAGAGAGAGAGAGAGAGAGAGACTTACTCAAGGCCATCTAGTGAGTTAGTTTATGGCAAATGAAAGATCTAAACTAGGTACTTGCTCATTCTTAGCTCAGTCTTTACTGTGCCATCTTAGCCCCCCATTCAGGCTTCTTTGTCTGCATAAGTATTCTTTATTATCACTTCCAGATTCTTGGCAAAAGTCTGAGTGATCACTATAAAACTGTGTGACCTATAAAGTCACTGCAAGTGTTTAATGTTTGCTAACCCCTCCCTGTCAACAAAACCTTTGGTAATTGCTGTGGACCAAGGGACCAGACCACTCAACCAAGAAGCATGCAGTCTGGTGAGTAATCTCTCTGAGTCCATTCTCCTGATTGTTTCTTAAGAACACTTCTCCTAGTTGATCTCTTCTATAAACATCTAAAATGCCCCCCTCCCATTTATCCTTCTGCCAGCAGCTAAAGATCCATCTCTTCAGGCAGGCTTTTAACAGTCCCAGTTGAATCCCTGAATGCCTTCTTAAGAACCAGATAGTTTTTGTCATTTGCTTTTAATTCTTCAGTTGTATTTCAATTAGCATATAGTTTAATTGTTTTTTAATATTAGCTTATTATGTTTTAACTCTATTCCTTTTAATATTGTGCGTCACCTTGGGTCCCCTTATTGGGAGAAAGGCGACATATAAAACAAACAAACAAACAATTAAAAATTAAAACATTTAAATTCAGTCTTATTTCCAGGTGTGCTTATAGTGATGGGGTGGGGGTGGGGTCTAAATTTTGAGGCAGCCTCCTGTCATGGATGGAGCTGAGGACCAGAAGTACTAGGCAGCAAAATGAAAGCAGGCACTATCAATATACATACTGTATATCTGCATTATAAACCAGGACAAAAGATACAACCATTTTCTCTGTCTCCATTGGTGTGTGTGTGTGTTTGTGTCTGTGTCTGTGTGTACATGTAGCAAAATCCCAAAGATATTCAGCTGGTCTGTCCACAACTTGCTAGAAGATCCCTTCTAATTAGGTCCAGCAAAATGATAAGTAATCACATCCAAGAATAGACACTACCCACCAGATTTTAGAGGGCATCTGCCATGAGTGTCACTTAACAAACCAGCAATAATCACTAATCCCTTTAGGGTTCTGCTTCATTTCTAAAGCACTTCTGTTCTCTGCTAGTTTTGGCGATATGCACAGCTAGCTTCGCTCTGTGACAAAGTTGAAAATACAAGAGACCGTGGGACAGTGTGTGTGTTTGTGCACTCTCTCTTTCTGTCTCTCAGCTCAAGAGTTCAAGCTTCCTCTTTCAAGAAGAAAAAGCTCTAATTCCAGCTGGGACTAACGTATTCCTGTCCATCTCCCTGGGACTTCAATACTCTGTCCCACAGGCAAGGCAGCTACTTCAGTATGCCAGTTTTCTTGAGAAACCTTTATCTTAAGTGTTGGCGGCTACTCAAGGTGCCATCTGTCTCCCTTTCTCCCTCCCTCCCTCCCTCCCTCCCAGCTCAGCAATGGGCTCCGCAATTGGTGATTATTGTTGTTTTACAGAGCCTTCCACTGGCCCAAGTTGTCTTTGAAATGGGGAAGTGGGCGAAGGAGCACTGCCAGCAGCTTAAGCCTCCCACTCCATTTGCATGTGATCTGGATAGGGTAGAGGATATGGTACTACTAAGCATATGATGCTCATGTGTTTGCATAGCCATCACAAGATGAAAGGGAACTGAGTTCATTTCCTGGCAGAGATGCCTGTTCTTGCTTCAGTCTTGGGAAAGCTGTTTCCCTAACCATTGCCCTCCCAACCCCAGAATGAAGACATGAGGCAAGAATTATGGGTTAATCACAGGCCACACTTTATTAAACATAATCAATGTTGCCATCCTTTGGCTAAGGGTGGTCCTGCCGTGGTGTGGAATCAGGTTTAAGCACAGAGGTCTCAAAGGACCCCTTAAACAACAAAGGGGCAAGTCCCTGGGCCCAAGTTCTCACGGTCTTAAAGACTGCAAGAACCCGGCCGACCCCAATTTGACCACCCCTGGGTCTCAAGCCAGCTTCTCCTTGTTGACTGTTGGTCCGGGTGTTGCCCCAGCGCGTCTTTCCCCCCAAGCACTGTAATCACGCGATCCACAGTGCTGGGGCTCAGATGGGCTATAGCTTACCTGAGTTTGCAATGGGACTCACCAACAAAACCTGTTATATCCATACTACCTGCTGGTGTGACCAATTTTCACCTATCCCACACCGGAACAATTTTCACCTATCCCACACCTATCCTAAGAGTGCACCTGTTCCAGTGTGAGATAAGCGAAAAATCCCCGCATCCAAATGCCAGTCAGGATACCGGTAAAAAATTCCTATCTGGCCCCATAGGCGACCAGATAAACTCACACTAGAATAAAGGGCAGGCGGGTGGGTGCCAGCAAAGGAAGAGGAAGAAGAGAGGGGGAAACGGCTCTTAAATAACCTAACATTCCCTCCCTCTCCTCCTATGCTAATCTTGTGATACCAGAAGTCTCATGCTATCCGGGGAGGGAGGCAAAGGTGAGCCGCGCTGCTGAAGTTTGGCTCAGCAGCGGCTTGAGCATATGTTCTGTTTCAAAGATGTGTTCATCTCTGAGAAGGTATCAGATGTTGCACAGATGATGCTGCATAGGAGAATAACCTAAAAGGATCTCTTGTTCATTCATCATTTATATAATGTCATGTTGTGTGGGAGATGTTTGGCAATTTTTATTTCATCTATTCTAACCACCACCAAGGCTGTGGAAACAGGCCAAAAAGGCATCAAAGACCGGTCTGTTATGATGTGTTATTGTGAGATATCAAATCAAGAATGTATACCTTGAGCAGAAGGAGCCCTGCTTTCTCCTCAGGACTGACCATTTTGCTGGCTGAGATAGCACCTGCATTGCTCCTATGAGGGCCCTCCAAAAAGAGGAAAAATGGGACCAAGTATGTGGCAAGATTGGGAAGCACTGATGCTGAGCTGATGAAAGGCAGCCTTTGAAGTGAACTTGGGCTGACTCAGTATCTTCTCTGTGTGCGTTCAGACTTGATGTATGCTGGGAAAACATGTTTCCCTAATGTGCCCCCTTTGAGGAGAAAGCTGTTAGCACGGAAATAAGAGATGGGGGTGGAGTTCCTAGATGTCTGGTGAATTCCTCATGACTGAACCAAGGGAAGGATAGAGCAGAATCTGTATATGAAATCTCTGGCAAGCTCTGTGAGACAAATACTTGAAGCAGTCTGTAGTATGCAGCCAGTCAGGAGAAGCTGCACTCAGGGTATGGACCCAAAACAATAATTCCAGAGGGAGGGAGATCTTACCATCCATTCGCCTATCAGAGTTTGGCCAGTGTCTTAAAACAAAATGGCTGAAACCTTGTTGGTATAGCTATGCCGGTGGAAGACTAACGATGCCAGCAGCAGGGGGCAATCTTTAAAAATTAAACATGTCCTACTTCTTCAGCAGTCAGCCTTCCTTATGGTCCAGCTCTCACTTCCATACATCCTATTGGAAAAACCATAGCTTTGACTATGCGGACCTTTGTCGGCAAGGTGAGGTCTCTGCTTTTCAAGATGCTGTCTAGGTTTGTCATCGCTTTCCTCCCAAGAAACAGGCGTCTTTTAATTTCGTGGCTGCTGTCTCCATCTGTCACCGCCTCCACATCTTCCCCTTCAGTTTGCCAGGAGGTGATGGGACCAGTGGCCATTATCTTAGTTTTTTTATGTTGAGCTTCAGACCATTTTTGGCGCTCTCCTCTCTCACCCTCATTAAGAGGTTTTTTAATTCCTCCTCACTTTCTGCCATCAGAGTGGTATCATCTGCATATCTGAGGTTATTGATATTTCTTCCGGCAATCTTAATTCCGCTTTGGGATTCATCCAGTCCAGCCTTTTGCATGATGTATTCTGCATATATGTTAAATAAGCAGAGCAGCAATATACAGCCTTGTCATACTCATTCCCAATTTTGAACCAATCATTTGTTCCATATCCAGTTCTAACTGTTGCTTCCTGTCCCACATATAGATTTCTCAGGAGATAAATAAGGTGGGCAGGCACTCCCATTTCTTTAAGCTCTTACATTAGTTTGCTGTGGTCCACACAGTCAAAGGCTTTTGCGTAGTCCATGAAGCAGAAGCAGAAGTTTTTCTGGTACTCTCTGGCTTTCTCCATAATCCAGCGCATGTTAGCAATTTGGTCTCTAGTTTCTCTGCCCCTTCGAAATCCAGCTTGTACTTCTGGGAGTTCTTGGTCAACTTATTGCTGAAGCCTAACTTATAGGATTTTGAGCATAACCTTGCTAATGTGTGAAATGAATGCAATTGTACTGTAGTTGGGGCATTCTTTGGCACCACCCTCCTTTTGGATTGGGATGTAGACTGATCTTTTCCAATATTCTGGCCACTGCTGAGTTTTCCAAACTTGCTGGCATATTGAGTGTAGCACCCTAACAACATCATCTTTTAAGATTTTAAATAGTTCAACTGGAATGCCATCACCTCCACTGGCCTTGTTGTTAGCCATGCTTTCCAAGGCCCACTTGACTTCACTCTCCAGGATGTCCGGCTCAAGGTCAGCAACCACGCTATCTGGGTTGTCCGGGACATCCAGATCTTTCTAGTATAGTTCCTCTGTGTATTCTTGCCACCTCTTGTTGATGTCTTCTGCTTCTGTGAGGTCCCTACTATTTTTGTCCTTTATCATGTCCATCTTTGCACAAAAGGTTCCTTTAATATCTCCAATTTTCTTGAACAGATCTTTAGTTTTTCCTTTTCTATTATTTTCCTCTGTTACTTTGCACTGTTCATTTAAGAAGGCCCTCTTGTCTCTCCTTGCTATTCTTTGGAAGTCTGCATTCCATTTTCTCTAACTTTCCCTATCTCCCTTGCATTTGTGCGAAGTATGGCCCAAAGACATTACATGGAGTTTGTTCCAAAGTGATTGTGCTTACTGGAATAAATAATCTTGTTAGCTCTAACTCCTTCTCAATTACCATTGGCTCCATGGCAGAACATTTTTTGTTGGGCCTACACCCTCCCAGACTGCCCAGCATGCCCCTCCCCCCAAAAATATATCCTCAGCTGTAAATGGTGGATCATGAAAGCCTTCAGGAGCTTGATTAGTCTCCTACATAGATTGAAGCCCTCTCCCTTGCACCATTTAACATCAAAAATGCCAATTTTTCAAAACTAGAATTAGATTCTGGTTTAATATTTTTGTATTGGGGCATTTTTGGCAACCTAAGCAGCCTCCAGAAAATTAGATCAGCCAAAGTTGTCTAACACTGCTTTAAATTTTCCGATCTTTTTGCTGACACCTCTTTTCTCTACAGAAGTTTTTTTACTAAAAATTTAAGAATCTCAAGTATTTTGGAGAAACAGCTGTTGTGCATTTGGGCAAATTTCACAGTGACGCTCATTGTAAAAGGTTCCCCTTGACAATTTTTGTCCAGTCGTGTCCGACTCTAGGGGGCGGCGCTCATCCCGCTCTTCAAGCCATAGAGCCAGCGTTTGTCCGAAGACGATCTTTCCGTAGTCACATGGCCAGTGTGATTTAGACACGGAACGCTGTTTACCTTCCCACCGAGGTGGTCCCTATTTATCTACTCGCATTTGCATGCTTTCGAACTGCTAGGTTGGCGGGAGCTGGGACAGGCGACGGGTGCTCATTCCGTCATGTGGATTCGAACTTACAACTGCTGGTCTTCTGACCCTGCAGCACAGGCTTCTGCGGTTTAGAGTTGATTCTCCCACTGCCTAGCTGGGGGAATCAGAATTTATACCAAGGTCAAAGCATGGATCAAGTTGTTTATTTCTTTTTTCCCCAAAGAAATCCTCTGACTGTTGTAAAAAATTATATATGGGGGGGGGACTCATTTCACATGAGCAACATGTATAGATGCCCCTTTTCTTTGATAGCAGATTGGCAGAAAAACCATTAGTACAGAAAATAAAGACATGAAATGTCGGAAGAATTTCCATATGGAAATGATAACCAAGATTCTCAGGTTAATTAATTTTAAAATTAATTCCAAATTCTTTCTTTAACCACAAAACTCACAGTCCTGATTAGAAAACAGTGGATGATAGATATGATCTCTCAGTAGACCAGATTAACGAGGCATTAATTCTGGCCTCTCTCAGTTTAACAACAGCCTTTATATGTAAAGTGGATTTTAGAACACTCATTTATGGGAAGAATCCTGGACATTCTTACACTTTGCAAAATGCA